>NW_027530499.1:676859-703412 GCF_008692635.1 Crocuta crocuta
ATTATTATATAAATAATATTAAATTTAGAGAATGATGGGAGAAAAAATCCATATTCCCATCATCAGAACAGTTATTTGTATGAACCATCTTCCAATTTTTTCCAACATTATTAACAATTAGTATACAATTTAAACATGGAATCCCTAAGGCCACCTAAACTTTCTATTCACTTTAGGTTTTAAGCAAATAATCTATCCAATTTTGTTAGATCATCTAATTTCTGGGCACTGACTAAAAGACTGGTGAACTGAATTAAGGGGTGATTTGTTTGGATTACCTAGTTACATACACCAGTTCATCTTACTACATGGACAGTAACCAGGGTGTGACCTTTTAGGTACATCCCCCACACCAGTAGATATCGAATTTAAGAAAACCATGATGTTTTCCTGGAATACAGAAATAATAAACAGCATTGCTGATACGCTTTCTCTGCTTCTCTCTTTCTGTTTTCAAGCACCTGTCTCTCTGAATATCAGAGGCAGCTTCGATTGTCTTTCTTATAGAATAACACGCTTAGGGTATGCGATATTCAAATGACAGACAGAGCTGGCATATCCAACAGTGTCCCTTTGCTGTCAGTTTTACCATCTGTTATTCTGAACACACACATACACAACATAGCAATAGAGAATAAAAGAGGCAAAAGGAGAGGAGGGAGAGGAGGCAGAAATATGGTGAGGCTCCTGTAAGCAAATGCCAGAACCAGGAAGCAAATGGCCATTTGCAGCACCGATTTGACCTCCAGCCGGCTGAGAAGTGAAGTTTTCCTGAACCCATCTGTTAGTTCGCCTAGACTTTTTCTTCTTGTTGCCATGGAGATGGGTATCAAATAATTATCATGGCCAAAACTTCCAACTGAGCTCAAAGTGTATACATCCTACAGTCATAGCCTTAATCTGCACTAAAATCCATATTTGACTAACTTGAAACTATCACTGAATATTCTGTTGTTTTCTGGTAATATTCAATATGGCTGGTATTTTAGCNGTTTGCAGCACCGATTTGACCTCCAGCCGGCTGAGAAGTGCTCAAGTTTTCCTGAACCCATCTGTTAGTTCGCCTAGACTTTTTCTTCTTGTTGCCATGGAGATGGGTATCAAATAATTATCATGGCCAAAACTTCCAACTGAGCTCAAAGTGTATACATCCTACAGTCATAGCCTTAATCTGCACTAAAATCCATATTTGACTAACTTGAAACTATCACTGAATATTCTGTTGTTTTCTGGTAATATTCAATATGGCTGGTATTTTAGCAAAAGGAAAAGGATAGTATCTAATGGTAGAAAGAGAACTAGGTTGGAAGGCAAAAATCCAGAAAACATTAGCTGTGTCCTGACATTTTTAAAGTTTATCTGGCACCAGGTACTTATTAGCTTTTCGGTTAATCCAAAGGTCTTTCTAATACCTTTCCAGTAATATCAGTTTCTTTGGAAGATATGTAGTGTTTTCAATGTAGCATTATTATGTTTGAAACCACTGTATTCAATAAGTCACATAACTTAAAAATGTGTAATGCAACATTGCAACTTCTACCTTCTCTATCAAACACCATTCATTAATTTAAAGCTGCAATCAAGTAACAAAGAATCTATTAAATACAATGCACATTAAATTATGTTAAATAAAATACTAAAATATTACTTGTACAATAAACTAATATACATGATTGTTTACTCAATGTAGGACTCACCATCAGTTCCCATTTTTTTTTTATAATCTGTGTATTCCCTAAGTAAGATATCTTACTTAGTAATATCCCTAAGTAAGAAACTACTATGTGACACAAATTGATGATTCCAGTTTTATCAAATTCTTATTCTTTAGAGACTCATTTGTATTTTCCTCTTTGAAATACATTTTCAAATATGTGACCTATATATAACTTCAATATTTATACTCGATGTGTTTGAAACTTTCTCTAATTCATTTATTATCATCTGCAAACCCAAAAGGATAATCTTTGTTTCAAACTTGCTCACTTAGGTTAATCTGCCTTTTTGTAACAACTGAATTAAGCTCCTTCAAAACTGAAATATTTTCAGTGAAGAAAATGAAAAGACATGGGTTCTTTCAGAAGCCCAGGAGGTCACACAGAGAAGCGATCTACTTTAAAGAACTAGATAACTTGAAGGTGGAGTCAACATGGCATTGAAGTAGGGGGACCGGAAGTTCACTCGCCCTCAAACACAGCAATGTTGAGGCCAGAAGACTTGGAATTCCAGGAATCCAGGCTATAGAGTGACAGAAGCCTCTCTAGAGCCTCATGGGACAACTTGGCAGGCCATAGGTGCATGACTGTGAACTGAGAGAGATAATACAGGAGGGGTACACATGGAGGGGAGGGAACCCCTTCTGTGGACAGACTAAAGGAAGAGAAAGGCTGTAGAAGTGTAGAATTGAATTCGAACAAGAGAAAAACCATGGACAAAGGAACAGAAAGCGTAGAGGAAGAACCAATTTCTACCTCAGTCTAGGGTTGTGGGGCTTTCTCTGGAATGGGGCCTGCTGCCCTACTTGCACACCTAGAGAGGAGGGGAACCTGGCCCTGGGCTCAGGAGCCAACTTAGAGGCACAGTTGGAGACAGCAGTCCTCTCCCTTGAGTGCTGTGGGAAGAAGGCAGATAGCCTCCAAGGACAAAAGACCCTGCAGGTGCCCACCAGCCAGAGGCCCTTTGTAGGCTGAGGCAGAGTGGCTCTATCCCAGGAGGATGCGTGGATGGTGCCCCTTTAAGACACTGGGGTTTGAATCCCAGCCAAGCGCCTGGGAGGCACAGAAGACAGTGGAATGGAACAAACTGGCAGGCTCGCACTTGCATGGCACTGTGAGGATGCCTTGAACAAAGTGGTTTGGGACACCAAATGGTAGGGGAGGGGGAGACAGGGGTGCCACCATTTTTCTCCCCATCACCAACAACGTGGGGCTTCAGGGAATGGACAAGGGCCCTCAGTGGAGGTGGAACCCCGCTACACCAAACTACGTCCCTCCGGGCCTGGTAACGGCATATCTACCAGAGCAAGACTGACATTGACTGAACCAGACAGCCCCTCCTCCAGACCAGCTCAGCCACAAGTTCCAAGGCACCATCAGATATCAGTGCGGCAGTTTTGCATTTTCTGATTTGATTCTTGGTCAATTTGTATTATATATATAAATTGTTTTTCTTCTTCATTTTCTTCCACACATTCCTTCCCTTCTCTAGTCTCGTTGTTGGTTTGTTTAAGCAGACGTTTTTAATTTGTTCTTTTTACACTTCTTCATCTCCTTCTTTATTTCTCTCTCTCTCTCTCTCTCTCTCTCTGGATTAAGCCATATAGTTTCTCTAATTCTCTGCCCGGTCAACTTTTTTTTTCTTTTCTTTTTGCTTACCCCTGTCATTTCTCTCTTTGTATAGGATAAGGCTTCTTCCACCACCACCCCTTATTTTTAATATTTCCTTTCCCTCCTATCAACACATTCATTCCCAAAACAACCCGGAGATGGCTTTTTTAAAAAAGGGTGAGGGAGGGGGACTTTCTTATCCTTCCTGAAATTTCTCACAAGACTTATAAAAAATCATAATTAAAAGAACGTCTTTCTTTTTTGCAGATTGACCTCCAAGAAAATAAAACTTAGTGTTAAATTTCAATTTTGGGGTGCATTTTTACAATGAAACTCAAATCACTTTCTAATAACATTATCTTACCCCAGTGAAACATGCTTTAACCCCAAAGGGCATAAAAGCATTAAGAATACAGCTATATTTCATATAACAGACATGAGAGTAAGTCAGGAGAAAAAACTGATACTTTAGAAATCAACAATTAGTAAATTCACTAACCAGAAAACTTCCCTTGGCTTATTTCTTGAATTAAGTACTCAATTTCATTATCTTCATTAATTACCTACAGCATTTCTTTGACCCGGGAACCATTAAATTTTTCCATTTACTTATTTATAATTAAATTCTGGTGTTGTAATTATCTAAGCTTAAAAACATCCTTTGTAATGAACCACCAACAGGTTTTAACTAAAATGTACACACTGGTATGTGCTGCATTGTTGATCAAGGCCCATATTCAACATGTAAAGACTCCACACCAGCCAAAGACCCCACATAATTCAAGAGACAGAAACTACAGTAAGTAAAAATATAGGATAGTTATAGGTACCCATGAAGCTTACATCTAGTATACGTATTCTGTTAGTTTAGGTTAACTTTCAAAGACATTCACAGTACCCATTTCCCAGTTGCCTTCTCATTTCTTATTTGTTAATTGCTTTATTTAATAGAAGAAATCAATCTGACATCTCTGTCACAGGGTAATTCATGTCTGTNTCACATAATTCAAGAGACAGAAACTACTGTAAATAAAAATATAGGATAGTTATAGGTACCCATGAAGCTTATTACATCTAGTATACGTATTCTGTTAGTTTAGGTTAACTTTCAAAGACATTCACAGTACCCATTTCCCAGTTGCCTTCTCATTTCTTATTTGTTAATTGCTTTATTTAATAGAAGAAATCAATCTGACATCTCTGTCACAGGGTAATTCATGTCTGTTTCAGTGTTTTTGCCCATGCTGTCCCATACTGCCAGACTCTCTTCCGCACTCATCCAGTCTGTGGACATCACCCTCCAACATATGCCGACTGCAAGAAGGTCCTTTAGTGAACTTTCTTCCATTTAAAACCATCCACTTTAGTTCCTTTCATATATTAGTGTTCTGTTTGGTTTGTAAGCTTTTCAAGAACAAGAATTACTGCTTCCTGACTCTTATAAGGTCCTAACAATTGTTATAGAGGTTGTATTTTTCCAGGTAGATACTAGGTAAATCCTACTGACATTTAGCTTTCCTTGTATTGGTATTTTGTTATCCCTTTCATGATGGGTTAAAAAAAAAAATTTTAAAAATGGCCAGCAGTAGTGAAAATGAGAAAGTGATTAACTAATAAATCAGAATAAACTTATACCTAGAGCCATAAGGAAACACACTGTTTATTCTTGTTACCATCCTCAGATAAACATGTTCCCAAACAAGAAGTTACGTAGAACAGAAACTGGAACGGTGAGGCAGATTCCCCTCAAAGGCATATTAATACTTCCACCATGTTTTCATCTTGTCCCAGCCCCATACATTTAAGGATAGAAAGAGAAAAGTTACTTCCCCTATTCTCCAACTGGAGACAAGAGTTAACAAGAAAGGGGTGCCTGGGTGGCTCGGCTGGTTGGGGGTCCGACTCTTGATTTTGGCTCAGATCATGATCCCAGGGTCGGGGGATTGAGCCCTGTGTCAGGCTCGACACTGAATGTGGAGCCTGCTTGAGTTCCTTTCTCATTTCTCTCTCTCTCTCTCTCTCTCTCTCTCCTTCTCTCTCTATCCCCCCTCACTCCCCCTACCTCAACTCCTGCTCTCTCTCTTACTCAATCCCTCTCTCTCTTAAAAAACAAATAAAAAAAAAGTTAACAAGATTGCACAAGGGCATAATTAATTTGGGACCCAAAGTCAAAGCTAAGTAAGAATTCTTTAGGTCTGTCTGCTACAGTTCAACTTGACCAGGAAAAACCAATCTGAGAACCCTAGCCAGGTATCTCTTCTCTTCTTTGATGTTTACTACCTCTTCATCAAGCCCAAGAACCATCTCCAGATATCAGAGAGGTGACTGTCACATCTATTCACCAAAATTCCTTTAACAATGGAATTTTAGAATGTCCTTCTATACTGGTAGTGGAAGAAAGATAAACAACTCCATCAACTTTGGAAGTAGAGGTTAGTGGAAATGTTTGCTTCAAATGGCAGTAAATTATGGCAAATATCACACACACAACACATACAATAATCTGTAAGTTTTATATACAAATGGATATAGAATTCAATTCACTGTTCATCATTTAAAGTGTTTTTATAAAGCTTAGCAGATTTAGGGATATGAAATGCCATTAACAAAAACTTTCACACTATAGTATTTAAGAACTGACTTCACAGGTAAATACATTTTAATTCTATTTAAGCAAACATTTCAGTCGTTAGATCATTTAAAACCTCTGCTAAATAAATTCTGCCCATTAGCACAAAAATAGAATTTCAGAAATCTTTGCATCACTCTCCCTACTATGGTTAGTCATGATTTAAATAACAGAAAACACAGGATACTGATGCCATACTGCAAAACCATATCTGTTCAGAGTGGCCAGACAGAGCTCATTAGCCAAAATTCTTGCCTTAGGTTATCCTTTCTTTTTCATTAAAAAGAGAGTAGATATGACAATTGTGACATAACAATTTTGTTAGAAAGAATGACTAATAAGTAAAATTCAAGTCATGTTAAAAATACAAACCCATGGGTTACCAAAATAAACAGAATGCAACAAATTTGCTCAGATTTAAGCGTGGCATGGAAAGGCAATGAATACAGCAGATCACTTAGAGTAATACTTCCAAAGAAACACATTTTTGCAGATTCCTTAAAGAAATCCCTAAGGTATAGCCAATAAATAGCTGATGTCTTATTATACCAAATTCCTCATAACTAAATGCTTTATAATAAATACTTTTAGCAGAAATTAAAGAGACATCATATTATCTTTTTTTTTGATCTTTTACTTTAGAATGTTCCTAGCACAATGCTTGGTCTTATAAAAGAATATATTAAATTACCAGAACAAATTTGTGTGTCAAAGAAAGTGATCCCCAATTTAAAGTAGAGGCAACAGCCTCAAAGAGAGCCAAGGCCTCACTCGAGGTTGTATATCGGGTCATATGGTCAGGATCTATGCCCAGGTTGGTCTAACTGATGCCAAGTCTTACCAGATAGTTAACTCCCATTTCATGATCTGAGTCTCAAGCTTTCTCCTTTTAGCCCTCACTTGTCTGCCCTCAATATCTGTTATCTCAAAGACAGTAAGATCATATTTTCAGAGGACATTCATTTGCATCTAATAGTTCACAAAATATTAAAAAAAGAAATCAAACTCACTATAGGTGAGTTCTCCTGGACAACAGGAAAACAATAACTTTATGGTATTAATACTAGTTATATATTAACAAAATACCAGGCATAATTAATTTACCCATGAAAACAGTATGCTTATCACAAGCAAACAAAACAGCCCAAATCTGGATATGTACATTTTATGATAGTCTCAATATGCCATTTTTAAAAGAATGAAAAGAGAAAGTGCTCAAAAATAACTGGATAAAAGAGAAAGCAAATTAAATAGCCAGAAATTGGAAGATGGGAAAGCAAGTAGGAAAAAGATGTGAAGACTATAAATTAAGAAAATCACTATCAAAGTATTTACAGAGATTTGTTATAATGAATTGGAAGGAAGTATAGTAACACGTGCCATCCTTAGCAAGGGGAAATGGGTTACAAGGAGTGACTCAACGAATCAGGATTTACCCCTGACCTGAGGGAGGTTTAAGTTGCTGAACAAACTGCGCATTGTTATACAAGGGATGAAAGGGCACAGATTGGGTAGGAAATCAGTATTACCTGCTGCAGAAAAAGTACCATAATTGGGATCACTGTATCAGTGGATATAAACACTTTAAGGCCCTTGACACATATTACTAATTTACAATGTTATTAGCAGCATTCAGAAGGTAAGAGTCTTAATACACCCTAATTTTAAAATGGCATTAAAAAAACCTTTTAGCAATGTTAATAGATAAAAATGAATACTTTATATTCATTTGCATTTCTCTGACTCCTCATGAAGGGTAACAGCTGTACTTATCATTTGGCTTGTCAACTTTCTCGTATCTAGTGTTTACTGATCTGATGACTTCCTAACCACCTTCTTCCTCCACTTATCTTACATATATTAACTATTTGGTTATGTATAAGTATTCATCACCAGCTTACACCTATTGAGAAAATGTTCTCATTGGACAATATGAACACCTACATTCTAGAGGAAGGAAGAGGCGAGGGAATTCTGGAAGACTAAGAGGAAAAAGTTGGAAAGTCAATGAAAAGATTGATAAGGGAATATATATGGCTCCAAAGAAGCCCGGAGAGAAGCTTCAGGAAGCAAGAAATAGGATGGTCAAATAAGCAACAGTTCATAAAACTATGACCACATATATCTTAAGCTTTAGAATATTTCAGTGTTAAGTTTTCACAAAGACAACACAGTCATGTATTCAACAGTTATCTATCAATAAATATGTACCTGACAGAATACTGAACATAAAGAATTAGACAGAGACCACAGTTTAGGAGAATCTGGGATAGGAGTGTATGCACATGTAGAATTTGAAGGGACTAGTGGGACAATGGAGATAAATAGAACAAATGGTCAGAAAGAGTCAAAAGCCAAAAGATACCCTAAGGGACTAGTTTCTCCTCTCAGACTAATTTAGTAAGTAACTCCTTTAAAAAAGTACATTGTTTACAAAAGATAAAGTGATTTGTAAATCCAAAAGACTAGTAACTGGGGACCTGAAAAGAAACACGCGCGAACTGACAAACTGTCCACATTAAGAAAAAGAAGCACTCTAAAACGTGTGAGGCTGAAGAAGTTTTAAAAATAGTTGTTTCTGATTTCTAGTTAAGTTCCTGCAGATGCAGCAGCTGCAATCCAGTAACAGAGTATGCTGAGGTTCAGCAAACTCCGTGTCACAATGTATATACTAAAGGCTTCATCTCAGAATAACAGATGAATGCAAATTTTAGGCAGGGAAATTTCTTTAAAAGATGAAAGTCTTATTCGATCACATAGCTGATACATGATCCAATTTCCTTTGGGTGAACTGTAGCAAACTGCAGATGTTTCTTTACTCAAAATGTAACCTACTCTGGTTTTACTTATGTTTCAAATGTAGACTGCTTTAAATTACACATAAATATCACCTTCAATCTGATCACTTTTAGTCATAAATATGCTAATAGTAAAAAAAAGAATAAAGAAAAATATTTGAAATAATGGTATAAATTTATATATAAATATTTAATGGTATACATATTATGACTGTATTTATATTTTTAAGTGTGTTCATGTAGACATGGAAAGCTAAATAAAGTTTATCATCATGAAAGGCATTTTAAATATTTTTTAACATTGAGGTTACTTCATTTTATGTTTGAAAAATACCACCATGATTTTAATAGCAGCCATTTGCTAATTTCTATATACCAGACACTATACTAAGTATAGTTTACAATAACAGTGAAACTCTCAAGAAAAGTAGGTATTATTATTATTATTATTATTATCCCCACTGTGAAATGAGGAAACCAGAGTGTAAGAAAGAGAGACTTACGAGGGCGACTTAGTATACTTAGTGTGTATGTGTGTGTGTGTGTGTGTGTGTAGAAGGAAGAATGGAAGAATAAAAAAATGGACATATTCACATTCTCATAGGAGATCCCTATGCTGTGTTGACTGTTATGCACAAGTTGATATGCACAAGTTACCCTGGGTAACAGAAAAGGGCTGTCTGAGGAAATAAAAGGTACACAAGGTACCTTATAGGTCTTAGCACTGAGCAGTAACAACACACACACCATACATTATCACCAGCATGCCCTAAATAAGGCAAACCCAGAAAAAATAGACCTCTGTTCTGTACTTCCAAGGCCTAGAACAGTATCTGACATATATCAAGTACTAATAAATACACTGAATAAGGGGCAACTGGGTGGCTCAATCAGTCAAGCATCCATCTCTTTATTTCAACTCAAGTCATGATCTCATAGTTCATGGATTCAAGCCCTACATTAGGCTCTGTGCTGACAGTGCACATAAACTTAAAAAAAATTAATAAATAAATATGCTTAATGAATATGTAAGTCAATGTTCCATACTCTCTTTTTCATCTCTCTCCTGGCCCATCACACTGTGAACTTTGCATTTTCTCCCTTTCTCCTCTCCATTCCTCTTACCACTCTTTGCACCTATGTAAAAATTGCCATTGCCCTATATTTACATTATGAGATTTTGAAATACTTACCCATCTATAATGGAAATTAAAAGAACTTGGAAATGTTTCCTCCTTAAATATCCACCAAGTGATTCTGTTTTCACTAATAAAACGGTCATATCTGAATTTGCTATAGGAAATTAGAATATAATATAAAGAATGTAATATAAATGCCTATAAACCTACTAAGTTTCTATATATAAAGGAGTTTGAACACAAAGTTATCATTTGACCCAATAATTCCATGCCTAGGGATATATCTAAGAGAATGAAAACATATGTCCACACAAAACAAGTACATGAATACTTGTAGCATTATTAATAATAGAAACGATAATAATAAGGAAACACCAAAATGTCCTTCAACTAATAGAAAAACAAAATGTGTGGTATAATCATACAATTGAATATTTGACAATAAAAAGGAATAAAGTACCAAAACATACTAAAATTGAATGAACCTTGAAAACATGCTAAGTGAAAGAAGTCAGTTGTAAATGGCCACAGATTCCATCATTCCATTTATATGAAAATGGTTCAGAACAGGCTAATCTATAGAAACAAAGTATATTAGTAACAGTTGCCAGGAGCTAGGGAAGAGAGATAATGAGCTATAGGATTTCTTTTAGAACGATGAAAGTCTTCTGAAATTAGATAGTGGTTTCAAAATATATAAAGAACTCATACAACTTAAAAACATACAAACAATCTGATTAAAAATTGGGCAGAGGAATATACATCATGCTACTGGAAATCAAAAGAAAGCTGGAGTAGCTATACCTATGTCAGACAAACTGGACTTTAAATTAAAGACAATATCAAGAGATGAAGAAGGGCATTATATAATAATTACAGGGTCTATCCATCAAGAAGAACTAACAGTCATAAACATTTATGCACCGAATACGGGAGCACCTAAATATTTAAAACAATTAATCACAAACAGAAGCAATCTTATAGATAACAATGTGCTAATAGCAGAGGACTTTAATACTCCGCTTACAGCAATGGATACGTCAACCAGACAGAAAATCACTAAAGAAACAATGGACTTGAAAGACACATTTGACCAGATGGATCTGACAGATATATTTAGAACTCTCCATCCTGAGGCCAGGGAATTCACTTTCTTCTCAAGTGCACATGGCATATTCTCCAAGATAGATCACATACTGGGACATAAAGCAGCCCTCAATAAATATAAAAGAATAGAGATCATACCATGCACACTTTCAGATCATAATGCTTTGAAACTTGAAATCAACCACAGGAAGAAGTCTGGAAAACCTCCAAAAACATGGAGGTTAAAGAACACCATACTAAAGAATGAATGGGCCAATCAAGCAATTAGAGAAGAAATTAAAAAATATATGGAAACAAATGAAAATGAAAATGAAAATGAAACAATCCAAACTCTATGGGAGGTGGCAAAGGCAGTACTAAGAGGAAAGTACATTGCTCTCCAGGCCAATTTCAAGAAATTAGAAAAAGCGCAAGTGCAAAATCTAACAGCTCACCTAAAGGAACTAGAGGCAGAGCAACAAGAATGCCCTAAACGCAGTAGAAGAAGACAAATAGTAAAAATCAGAGGAGAAATAAACAACATAGAGACCAAAGAAACATTTGAACAGATGAATGAAACCAAGAGTTGGTTCTTTGAAAAAATAAAATTGACAAACCTCTAGCCAGGCTTCTCAAAATGAAAAGAGAAAGCACCCAAATAGACAAAATTATGAATGAAAATGGACTTATTACAACCAACCCCTCAGAAATACAAGCAATTATCAGGGAATACTATGAAAAATTATATGCCAACAAATTGGACAACTTAGAAGAAATGGACAAATTCCTAAACACACACTCACTACCAAAATTCACACGGGAAGAAATAGAAAACCTGAACAGACCCATAACGAGTGAAGAAATCGAATCAGTGATCAAAAATCTCCCAACAAATAAGAGCCCTGGACCTGATGGCTTCCCTGGGGAATTCTACCAGACATTTAAAACAGAATTAATCCCAATTCTTCTCAAGCTATTCCAAAAAATAGAAATCGAAGGAAAACTCCCGGACTCATTTTATGAAGCCAGCATCACTCTGATTCCCAAGCCAGACAGAGATCCAGCAAAAAAAGAGAACTACAGGCCAATATCCTTGATGAATACGGATGCAAAAATCCTCAACAAGATCCTTGCAAATCGAATCCAGCAGCATATCAAAAGAATCATCCACCAAGATCAAGTGGGATTCATTCCTGGGTTACAGGGCTGGTTCAACATTCGCAAAACAATCAATGTGATACATCATATCAATAAAAGAAAAGATAAAAATCATATGATCCTGTCAATAGATGCAGAAAAAGCATTTGACAAAATACAGCATCCCTTCTTAATAAAGACCCTCGAGAAAGTCGGGATATAAGGAACTTACTTAAACATCATAAAAGCCATTTATGAGAAGCCCTCAGCTAACATCATCCTCAATGGGGAAAACAGAACTTTCCCCCTGAGATCAGGAACACAAGAGGGATGTCCACTCTCACTGCTGTTGTTTAACACAGGGCTGGAAGTCCTAGCATCAGCCATCAGACAACAAAAGGAAACAAAAGGCATCAGAATTGGCAAAGAAGAAGTCAAACTTTCACTTTTCGCAGACGACACGATACTCTACATAGAAAACCTGACAGACTCCACCAGAAGCCTACTAGAACTGATTCAAGAATTCAGCCAAGTTGCAGGGTACAAAATCAACGTACAGAAATCNGTTGCAGGGTACAAAATCAGTGTACAGAAATCGGTTGCATTTTTATACACCAATAATGAAGCAACAGAAAGAGAAATCAAGAAACTGATCCCATTCACAATTGCACAAAAAACTATAAAATACCTCGGAATAACCCTAACCGAGGATACAAGAGATCTGTATGATGAAAACTATAGAAAACTTATGAAGGAAATTGAAGACACAAAGAAATGGAAAAACATTCCAATCCATGAGCATGGATTGGAAGAATAAATATAGTTAAAATGTCATTACTACCCAAAGCAATCTACACATTCAATGCAATTCCAATCAAAATTGCACCAGCATACTTCTCAAAACTAGAACAAACTATCCTAAAATNAACTTGACAATAAACTATTTGTTAAAAAAAAATTGGGCAGAGGACCTTAAAAGATATTTTTGCCAAGAAGACATAAAGCCAACAGATGCATCAGAAGGTATTCAACATCACTCATCATCAGGGAAATGCAAATCAAAACCACACGAGGTGTCACCTCACACCTGTTAAAATGGCTGTCATTAAAATGATAACAAGTGTTGGTAAGGATTTGGAGGAAAGGGAACCCTTCTACACTGTTGGCAGGAATATAAATAGTTCAGCCACCATGGAAATAGTATGGAGGTTTCACAAAAAATTAAAAATGGAACTACCATATGATCCAACAAACCCACTGCCGTGTATATACCCAAAGAAAATAAAAACAGAATATTGAAGAGATATCTGTACTACCATGTCCACTGCAATATTATTCACAACAGCTAAGATATGGAAAAAAGTGTCCACCAACACATAAATGAATAATGAAGATGTAGTGTATATGTACTATATACAATGGAGTATTATTCAGCCATGAGAAAAAAGGAAATCTTGCCATTTGTGACAATTTGGATGGACTGTGAGGGCATTATGCTAAGTAGAATAAGCCAGACAGAGAAGACCAAATACAGTATATCACTTATATGTGGAATCAAAAAAAAAATAAATAAAATCATAAAAGAAAGAAGATTGGTAGCTTCCAGGGGCTGAAAGTTAGGAGAAATAGGAAGAAGTTGGTAAAGGATACAAACTTTCAGCTATAAGATAAATTAGAGACTTAGAGTCAAGGATCTAACTTAAAACATGGTGACTATAGTTGATAATACTGTATTATATCATTGAAATTTACTAAGACAGTCAAACTTAAATGTCCTCACCCAAAAAAGGATAAATATGTGAGGTGATAGATGGATGTGTTCATTAACTAGCTGGCAGGAGTCCATTCACAATGCACAGATATCAAATCACCATGATGCACATTTTAAGTATCTCACACCTTGGTTCCACATTTGTTCATTGTCTTTCATCTCTTCTCTTCAGTAGGTGTCACAATACATCACAGCCAGCCAGCTGTGAATATCCACTGAACTCTAATTTCCATGAGAGTTGTCTCAGGAACCAAGGGGAAAAATGGAAAGAAAAGGACATGAACCCAACAGAGTTTAAACCTGGTGAACCTGGAGGCTGTTACTCTCACTCACTCACTGCTATTTCTTGTTCAGGATTAATAATGGTCTCTATTTTCTTTCTGTAACCCTGAAGAGGCTGGTTTTTTCCAGCCCTTGCTTCACTTTGCAAACTGTCCCTGAAGTCTATACTCTGTACTTCCCCCAGCTCCAGGGCAGAGCTCCCCTTAAACTCACAGATCCCTTAAGAAATTGTTTTTGTTGTTGTTTTAAATTATCTGTTTTGTCCTCGTGGTACCATCCAAATATCCTCTCCTGGCAATTCTGACACCAATTCAATAATACCACCTTTCCTTAACCAACTAGCTAACTGGCTCAATTCAATTTTTTCACAAAGTCAACTGAATCTTCCACTTCAATTCTTAATGAAATATCTTTTTTCCCCTAATTCCCTGCCCCAAGACCCTTCAGCAATGTCCCACCAATCTCATCATTTTCTTTTCTCACCAATAACCACTAGGATAACCTCACCTCAAACATAATTATGTTTACAAAACATCTGTGCAGCATAGGAAACACCCAGGGAAGTGCTTTTCTAAGCCCCTATCTGTCTTCCGTACAGAAACCAATGTGAAAAAAATACCTCTTGTACGCAGTTTGGCTTATTTAATTTTGTGAAACTGCCCAGCAATCTATTTCACTTCTCAGAAGTACAAGTTGTGACCATCATTTAAATAACTCTTATAAACCACTGACCTGAGCCAGCAGAAATAAAGCACCAGCAGATATGCTGGTGAAGTCTCAACATCTATACTGCCTATTTGTAATCCCTAAATGCCAACCTAATGCTTTATTAGTTCCCAGACCATACTTTTTAAAAGAAAAAAGGTGGGGCATCTGGGTGGCTCAGTCGGTTGAGCATCCAACTTCGGCTAAGGTCATGATTCTCACGGTTCTCAGGGTTCAAGCCCCATGTCGGGCTCTGTGTTGACAGCTCAGAGCCTAGAGCCTATTTTGGATTCTGTGTCTCCCTCTCTTTCTGCTCCTCCCCCACTCATGCTGTGTTTCTCTCTGTCTTAATAATAATAAACATTTTAAAAATATATTTTTAAAATAAAAGAAAAAAGGTAAACCAAAGCCATGCCACATCTTGTAATCACTTCCTAACAAATAGATTTAATTGGGGAGACAAATAGCCCATACTGTAACATTCAACTAAAGCATTTCCACTTTAAAAATCTCATTTCTACAGGACATGGTAAAAACGTTGACAAGAACATTACACATTGCATGTAGTCTTGAAAAATAAAACAGAAACTATTAGGGTCACAATGATCCTGCCTAAAACAAATGAAAATAATGTTACATTTTTATATCATTATGCATTTCCATGGCCCACACAAAAATCCTACAAGAAATATAGAGCAAATGTTATTCCATTTTTGATGGAAAAAAATGGTTCTGAGACAAGTGGCTTGTACCAATGCCACTAGTTAGTAGCAGCACCAGGACTAGAATAAAGTTGTAATTCCTACTGCTGTCTGCTGACCCCTGGGTTATCCAGTCCAAAAAATTAGTACATCCAAGCTTGAGCAGTTATAAATAAAGTGTGTTGGAAAAAATATTAAAAAGTGAATTTATGGTCTTAATTCCATGGCTCATTCATTCCAATAGATATTCAAAAACTTCCTCCATATTATATATTCTTCTCAGTAAAATGAAATTGGTTGATGTTTAGCAATCACTGAGCATCCACAATGTGGTCAGAGCTGACAGAATACAGATATTCTTGGCATCTAGAAGTTTGTATTTGATAGAACAAGTAAAATGTAATAGAGACACACAGGGGTATGCCATGTGACTGCACAGCCATGAACTGGAGTGACACATCTACAAGCCAAGGAACATCTTGTATTGGCAGACCTGAAGCTAGAGGAGGCAAGGAAAAATCCTCCCCTAGAGCCTTCAGAGAGCACAGCCCTGCTGACAGCTTGATTTTGGACTTCTGGCCCCCAGAACTATGAGAGTATAAATGTCTATTGTTTTAAGTTTTAAAAAATGTTATTTCTAAACATAGGCAGAGAAAATCTAAGTTAGGGTATCTGGGAGCCCAAAATCACTAACCAAATGTCCTAATCTGCTGAGAATGAAAACCTGGAGTTTAAAAACTGGAGGAAACAGGAAGAGTTACAAGGACTCAGATGTTCCTTTATGAGATGACCAGGTGGATGACATTGTAAACGAAGAAATAAGAACACAAAGAGAATAAGGTGGAGAACAAGGAAGAACTTGTTTTGACACACTGTTGAGTCTGAGGTCCCTGAAGCACATCCATGTGGTGATATGCTGCTAAAAATCAGGTTAAGAGCTCAGGAAAATGAGGTTAAGGCTAGAGCCCAAACGGACACGTCAATCATTCAAGGAAAGCAAACAGTAAAAGGGCTAAGAAGGAATCCTTGTATAATATCAACATGTAAGAAAAGCATAGAGGAAATAAACTAAAACAGGAAGAGGAATTCAGCAACATCACATACTAAGAAAAACGATGCAGTGACAGAGCTGGGATCCAGAGGAAGTAATAACTAGTGATGATAGAAAGGGTCACCTAAGGAAAACCAGGATTGACAAACAGTCCACACAGCCTTGAAAAGTCCCTCCATATTACCTCCTAAGTTGACATCATTTTTTCATGAGTACACAGCTTTTCCACATATTACCCAAATAGTATGCCCCTAAAAATGCACCCCCTATTATCTCTTTTGTTGACAGGTTGTTTTTTTTTTAATATTTTTTATTTATTCCTAGGAGAGAGAGAGAGAGAGAGACAGCGTGAGCAGGGGAGGGTCAGAGAGAGAGGTAGTCACAGACTCTGAAACAGGCTCCAGGCTCTGAGCTGGCAGTCAGCACAGAGTCCGACACGGGGCTCGAACCCACGAACCGCGAGATCATGACCTAAGCGAAAGTCGGACGCTTAACTGACTAAGCCACCCAGGCGCCCCTTTTGTTGACAGTTTTTAATGGGAACTATCTCCCTCAAATTTTGCACAACCCATCTTTTACAACAGTTGGAAAGCTACCTTCTTATTCCTTTGATGCTCTAATGTCACATAGTAACTTTTTCATAGGAGATATGCAAAGCCAGACACAAATCACAAAAGCATAATATTTAAATTCTTTTCTCAACCAATTTTAATTTGGTTCCCCTTGTTTACCACTCTCACCACCACCACCACCCCTCCCATCCTCTTTTTTCGGCCACATCTTTCATTCAGATGTTGTGAGGAATAAGGAGATTAAATAAATAAAGAAGAGAAAATTCTCACCAAGGCAAAGTAAAATCAATTTACACAGCTTCCATTTGGAAAGGGATAATACACATACTGAATATTCATTTCTATCAGCAGTTTATCACTCTCCTCCACACACAAACACATACCAGTTTTCTAAATTAAATCACCACTTTTCTGTATACTGAAGAGAAATCTGAAGCTGGATCTTTCATTTGGATAAGCTCCAATTATGTGTTTACACACAAGGGAATACTATTTGGCATGACTTTCATAAACAAGCAGGCAGTATGGCTTTTCAGATTTGTGTGAGGAAATATAGAAATTCCGCTACTGAGAAATCTGTCTGACTTCCAAATAAGAGGGGTCATAGTGTGTCTACCAACTTTTTCCCAGAGTAAAGCCAAGGTTCAGGGAGCACTCTATTAATACAGCAAGGTTATACACATGCAGCATTTTTTCTAATTTTTTTTCATACCACCTGACATTGAAAACCAATCCAGGATGCTTCCCCATCCTTCACAAAATACAAAGCATTGCCCACTGTAGCTGACATTCACCCAAATCAGATAAACCAACAACATACAAAATGTCATGTTTTGACATTTTTTAAATGCCATTAGGAATAGACCTTTATCATAGAATCTAAATATTGGAACTGAAAAGTCTCTAATAATTAATATAAAATAATCTACAATGACTTCATCAGTCTTATTTTTAGACTTTTCTCAACAAGTTCCATAGAAAAATACAATTAAAAGAATTACTCTCAAAGGGAAAATTAAAAATCCTAGGAAAATTATACTTTATTTTTCTTTTATACATGCATACCTCTGCAAGAAAGGGAAAATGCTGAAAAAAAACTGGCAGATTATCAGCTACTATAAATTACCTTACTATTCAACAATTCACTTTTTTTGAAGCGAATCACAGTCCTCACAGAATGATATACACATGTGTTTTGTAGTAACACTTTCTTCAGTGTTGTAATTGGATTCTTGGTAATAAAATAGAATAGTTAACACTCTGAGTAACCAAGTATCCCAGTTGGATGTAATATTATAGAGAAGGATCCCTATTACCAGAAATATCCAGGCCAAAGTTTAAATTAACTTGGCCAAGGGGATCTGGGTGGCTCAGTGGATTAAACATCTGACTTTGGCTCAGGTCATGATCTCAAGGTTATTGAGTTTGAGCCCCACATCGCGCTCTCTGCTGTCAGCACAGAGACTGCTTTGCGTCCTCGATCTTCCTCTCCCTCTGCCCCTCCCCTACTTCCTCTCTGTCTCTATCTCTCTCAAAAATAAATGGGCAGAAGACATGAACAGACACTTCTCCAAAGAGGACATCCAGATGGCCAACAGACACATGAAACGATGCTCAGCATCCCTCCTCATCAGGGAAATACAAATCAAAACCACACTGAGATACCACCTCACGCCAGTCAGAGTGGCTAAAATGAGCAAATCAGAGAACTCTAGATGCTGGCGAGGATGTGGAGAAACGGGCACCCTCCTACACTGTTGGTGGGAATGTAAACTGGTACAGCCCCTCTGGAAAACAGTGTGGAGGTTCCTCAGGAAACTAACAATAGAACTCCCGTATGACCCAGCAATAGCACTGCTAGGAATTTACCCAAGGGATACAGAAATGCTGATGCATAGGAGCACATGTACCCCAATGTTCATAGCAGCACTCTCCACAATAGCTAAAACATGGAAAGAGCCTAAGTGTCCATCAACAGACGAATGGATCAAGAAGATGTGGTTTATCTATACCATGGAATACTACATGGCAATGAGAAACAATGAAATCTGGCCATGTGTAGCAACATGGATGGACCTTGAGGGTGTTATGCTGAGCGAAATAAGTCAGGCAGAGAAGGACAAATATCATATGTTTGCACGTATAGGAGGATTAGGAGGAACTTGACGGAGGAACAAGGGGGAGAAGAAGGGCGGAAATGGTGGGGGAAAGGGAGAGAAGCAAACCATGAGAGACTCTTGAATGCTGACAAAAACTGAGGACTGATGGATGTGGGGGGAGGGGGGATGGGCATGGAGGAGGACACTTGTGGGGATGAGCACTGAGTGTTATGTGGAAACTAATTTGACAATAAACTATTAAAAAAAAAAAAAAGAAAAAAAAATAAATCAACATATAAATAAATTCACCTGGCCAAAGACAAAACTATTAATATAATTACATTTGTAATGACTGTCCTGTTATCATCCTGCCCCTTTCCCTTTGCTTTCAAGGGCCATTTAGATTAACAAATATGTAAATTTCTACACTTATACAAAGCCCAACCATTACAACAGAGTGTGGCAGCTGCAAAAGATGAAGCACAGATTCCATGCACTAGACAGCCAGGTGCTTAGCAAATGGTTTTAATTTTCTGGATGAAAGTCAGCAAGAAGCAGGTAGCAAGTACTCGGCTGAGGAAGCCAGATAGACTGGGATACACTATAAGGATTATTAGACCATGGGCAGAGGTTCAGCAGGCTGGAGGAAAAAGGAAGGCTGGCCCAGCTGCCAGCTGCAACTGGTTCGTGGGCAGGTGGAAATACAGAGGAGCTGGCACCTACGTAGAAGGCAGAATGAGTGGAAATTATCATCTAGACAGCAGGGATGGCTGGGGCCAAAAGAAGTGGCCATCACAGCTCTGGCAAGAAAGCATTTTCATGAAAGAGATTCAAGACAA
The DNA here is from genome assembly GCF_008692635.1 of Crocuta crocuta. Classification (NCBI taxonomy): domain Eukaryota; kingdom Metazoa; phylum Chordata; class Mammalia; order Carnivora; family Hyaenidae; genus Crocuta; species Crocuta crocuta. Next base: position 696,995 of record NW_027530499.1, read on the forward strand.
AATAAACCCTCTTTCCCTAACACTTTCTTACCGGTCCATAATAAACATTTCATTGTTGCACATTTACCAAATGTGGCTTAATGGTCTGAATTTTTTAAACTAATATTTCTCTTTATAAATCTAAATAAAAGATTTGCCATTCTCTATGTATTCATTACTTAAAATTGCAGTTACACTAAAGCAATACTGAATGTAATCTGCATTTTTTTTTATTTATAATTTGAGTAATATCATTACTAACACAATAAACATTGTGCTTTTAAGCTAATAATTCAAAGGATGTTTGTTAAAGCAACTTTTCAGTGACTTAAAACTTTAGTGGCAACCTCAGCTTTCTACACTCTCAGGGTACCTTGAACATAACTGTCAGAGATGGCAGTGTAAAAGATAGTTATTGCTAAACCATTCTCCTACTAACTCATTCCATAGCCTCAACAGGACAGCCCCTAAATTACTGCCTGCTGGAAAAGAAAATCCAAAAGAAATAAAGACAATGTAAAAAGGTATCCATTAAGTTCATGTTGAGCATCAAAAGAGAAGTAAATGGAAGTACTCAGCCAGCCCAAAATTACTTCCACTTTGATAAGCACCAAGGCTGCCATTTAAATTAAAACAAGTGTAACTGTGTTACTTGTAACACAAGTGTAACACAAGTATAACTTACAACATCTCTGAAGCAGAACCTGAAAGCACCACATTCCTAATCTACCAGTTCCTAAAATTAATTACAGTTCATTTGAAAGATACAGTTACTTCTGATCATTTAACTCTAATTCTAATGACTTAAGAACCAAATGAATGGTTGAAGTAATTACACATCCATATCTTTGGTTAGACTGCCCAGCTAAACAAGCAAAACAACCTTAGTGGAAGAAGCAGCAGTGAAGGAGCTCTTGCAGGGTAAACAAGAAGCTACAATGAGTTCCATTTAAACTAAATAAAACCTAGGTACAAGTTTAAATACAAAAAATGGCCAAAAACAATACCAATTTTTACTAAAAGCTAAAGGATGACCAAGTAAATAGCACATAACTACAGAAAGTCTCAAATTTCTTAAACTGCTCATTTAACTCCTTCCCTGTGTCTCCAAAAACTACACTAGTAAAGTGGGCCCAGAACATATACACAAAATAGTGAAAAAACATGTGAAACCAAACTAAGGTGAGTTTGAGACATACAGCAAGCAGAAGGCAGGGATCCGTCCCCCATTTCACAGTATCTCAAGGTAGCCTTTGCATCCCAGGTAAACAACTACTTAATCCCCAGATCACAAGTGTACCATAGCATACTTCAAACTGAGGTCTGAGAATACACAAGGCAGCAGACACCAGAAATTGTGTGTTTCCCTCTTCCTCAGGTCCTAATGTCTTCATTAACTGCATATTTTACATCTAAACTTAAAAGCAACCAACTTCTACCACTCAAATAGGTGCCCTTCTTATTTGTGTCATGGATCACAGTGCCAGGCACTACTCCTTAAGAACAGAGGCAACATGACCGCTAAATAAATAGTTTGCAATAGAGAGAAGGCCATCATTCTGGGCAAGTAGTTTTGAAGAACTGCAGTTTCAACTGGGAAAAGCAAAGAGAAAATGAATGATCAACATACAAGATACTATCAGCAGTTTTTATATAATAGGAAATTTCAGTAAATCATCATCAACCATTAGATTAATTAAATGTAGTTGACAAGCTTTTTTATTGTTTTCACATTATTTTTAATTAATTCATAAATTGATTTGCTTTTAAGATTGTATGAATAAGCATAAGAATTAAGTATAAAGTAAAGGGAGTGTTATATGAGAAAGCCATTTTGAGGTAATTCTTTGAATATGATCTATAAAAGAAGAAAATCAATAAGCAAAAATCAATAAAAAGAAGAAAAATGATTTCACAACTCAAACTTTAAGGCTGACACCTGTTAAAGGAACAAAGTTCATAGAATAGCATTTGATTAAAAGAGTGGAGGATTTTGAGTCACAGCATGAACTACAACCCAATTCTCCAGTATCAAATATTCTCAAATATTGCTCACCAAATGTCTGTATGACATGTAACAAAATGAACAAATAATTCTGGTGGTAGGATATTCATAGATATTCCTTCATTATATAGGAAAGATAGGGCTCACAGAGGTTAAGTTACTTGCCAATTACCACACAGCATTTGACAGCACCAGAATTTATTTTTTCTTTTTTTTTAAATTTTTTAAGTTTATTTATCTTGAGAGAGAGAGAGAGAGAGAGAGAGCACATGCAAGGGGGGGAGGGACAGAAAGATAGGAAGAGACAGAATCCCAAGCAGGCTCCACGCCATCAGCACAGAGATAGGATAAACCACAAACCATGAGATCATGACCTGAGCCGAGATCAAGAGTCGGACGCTTAATGGACTGTATCACCCAGGGTCCCCTGACAGCACCAGAATTTAAATTCAGGTCTATATCAATCCACTTAATTACCTGTCATCCATTTTCTTAAAGTGGATGTGAACACAAAAAGCAGTAATTTTTTTAAGAATGTTAAGTATCTTACTTATATTATTTAAACCTGAAATCATCTAGTCAAGCAAGATTTTCCTTTATAAGCACCCTTCTAAATACTTTATTAAAGAAAATATTAACCTTAAAAATAACACTGCCAGTTATTTTACCAGTAAAAATGGGTTTATCCGTAAATAAGAGAACTGAAATCCTGAACAAGCAAGCTATTGCAAAACCATTGGTAAATCCAGAAAACAAAGAAGAGAAATGTTATTTTATGGAGAAGTTGTAAGAAGTTGAGAGGGGATGTTCTGAACAAAAATCTACTGGAGAAAAGCAAGAGTTCAGAGTGATGATGCTTTCTCATTGGTTGAGTTACAGGAATAGTTGATTTCTTATAGGAAATGCAATGTACCTTTCCCTGTTGGGGGCCATAACTGATGATCCTCTCCTGTTGAGATTCTTTTATTAGGGGTCTGTAACTGATAATACTCCTGAAATTGACACTGAGCGTACCTACCAGCCTACGCTTCTAACATGCCCACCCTTGCCTTTGTGTAGTTTCACTTTAAGTAATTCTCACAAAAGGTACATCCTACATTTTACATCCTGAAGTAAAAATCAAAGAGCGTATGTGACTCCTTACCTGGGGCACATGGGTGGCTCAGTAGGGTAAGCCTCCTGCTTTGGTTCAGGTCATTACCTCTCTGTTCATGAGCACAAGCCTGACATCAGCCTCTGTGTTGACAGCTCAGAACCTGGAGCCTGCTTTGGATTCTGTATCAGTCCCTCTCTGCCTTCCCCTGCTCACTCTGTCTCTCTTTCAAGAATAAATAAACATTAAAAAAAGTTTTATTAAAAAAAAAAGCATATGTGACTCCTACTGAAACAGTTACATATGTATTATCCAAGAGTCCATGCCAAAATTCTCACCAGAAAAGCTATGAACTAGGATAGAAATAATCGAAGATGCTTAGATGATGACTGTCAGCTCAGGAAGGCTATATTAAGGAACCATTAATTATTACTGAAAATAACAGCAAAGTGCTAAAAATAAAACTGAAGTGGATAATGGATACACTTACTGAAACAGTAGGTACAGAGAATAGAAACACATAGTTTAAAGTTAGGGAAGGTGAAGGCTTCCTCAGGCAGAAAAGAAAAACAGTCAGAACGTACAGAACTGGGGAAAGGAGGGCTTGCTCTTGATGGATCTGGGATAGAACTATAACTAGGCTTCAAAGTCCTGTAGGCACACTCTTAACCTAGCTGAGCATCTTCCAAGAGCTGGCAGTTAGCAGCTGCAGCCTAGCCTCAATGCATCCTTCCCAAGGGAGAGAAAGAAGGTGGCTTGGTGGGAAAAAAGAAGTTCCATCATGTGACTTCAAGAGTTCCTCTGCTCCAAATCCCTATTTGGCAGCTGATGTTGGGAACTCTTTCAACAAGGAATAAAATGTCTTCCTTCCATAATGATATAAATAATAACCAAATGTTAATTAAAATACTGTACTCTCATCACAAACCTAAGAATCCTAGAAAGACAGCAGGATATTTAAGTGCTTATGAATGAGACAGGTTCTGCATTTTCAAGGAACTTACACTGTCATGATTTCCTCGCTTACACATGGAAAAACCAACTTACTAGGACAGAAATTACCTGATTTTTGTAAGACTAGATTCAAAAATCATAATAAAGTGCATACTATTACTAGTAAAATAACATGCATTTCAGAGCTTTTATCACAGCTATGGAAGTGTTTTCAATTTTTGGAACACTAAAATTGATCTCCCCAGCAAAGTGAGGAGAAAATGTCGCTTGTAGACCACCTGGCAGCTCCCGCAGGAGTCAGCTTGGCACTCAGCACTCAGGGAAACTCTTTTGGAAGAGTCTAAAATGCAAAGATGCTAGCCCTGAAAACTCAACCAGAATTTGCAAACCAGAAATAAGGAGAGTGCACATTTTTGTATGTACAGAATGGAAAGAACCTCAGATAAATTATTTTTTTCACAAATCAGTGACTACTGTTAATCTGTAGTAGCCTCAAACTCAGAAATTAAGTGAATGTAGGCATAAAATGTATTTTCTTTACCCTAGTTAAGTAACACAAGTAAGAAGTAAATGTTTTAGCATTCAGGATAGTTAAAAGGATTTGAGAGCACACTTACTTCAAGACATTTTGCTAAGCTCTATCCTTACCGTTAACACATACTTCAAAATACAGATCAGATGCTAATGTCTCAGTTTTGGGCACACACACAACACCATCACGTTGTTACTGACCTTCCAATTGACACACACCGGAATGGTTCCCCTACATTTGTTCTGGGAATTGCTAGATCGCCCAAACGCTCTCCATCTTATGAAAATACCTCGCTCACTCAGCCATCAGAGGCCAGAGAATTCAGAGCTTCATTTCAGTACCTAAAACCTTCAGAAGCTTCCTTTAAGATGCAAATACGTCCTGGGAAAGGTAACAAGTTAAGTCACTCCATTTTCTCTAAGAAAAACTGGAGTTTCTTTAACTAAGACTTTCTTAGGTCTTAGTAATTGAAAGTGAAGAACCAACAGATGCAGGAGGGAGTAAAAAAATCGGCTCGGAAAAGGAAGTGGGGAAAAATCCCTAAGGGCAGTTTTTACTTCTACAACCATCAGAAATTCTGGTTGGCCTTTAACCACTGAACTCTCATCCCCAGTGATTCGACCAACATCAGATTTGTAATATAAACCAAAAATTAGGACGCACAAAAATAATGGTAGAGACTAAATCCGCTGGTGCCATGCTGCCTTCGATTATCTCCATCATCCTACTGAATGACGAAATTGTAAATGTCTATTTTTTAAAGCCAATTCTGTGATCGATTGTGCCCAGTGAAGAGCCACTGATACACATAAGAAGTTTAATAATTTTCTTTGACTGTCACTAAACTACCTTCATTTTATCCTTAAGACAAACTTTTGAATCCCTCCTTCAGGACTTTTTAAAAAGTGCTCAAACTAGGCACAATAAAACTACACACACAAAAAGGACCAAGAGTCTCCAACATTTCCCAGGGGCGTTATACTGAAAGATGACTTTGAACAACTTTCCTCAAGATACACTCATGTGTCCAGTGGAAAACTTCCCCTTCTCTGTAGACATTAAAGTGTTTAAGTAAAGAACACCTAAGAACAAACTTTGTTGGCCACCAGCAGGGGAGCTCTTCAGCTTTTGTCCCGAACCCATTCAAACAAAAGAAGCCCGAGTCCTCCACCCGACGCCTCAGACCCGCACCCCGCGGGGACTCGCACACCCCTGCGCGCCGCACCATCCCCTGCCCCCTCCACTTACTCCTCAGCGCCCCAATGAGCAGGGAGCCGTCCTTAATGAGCTCTTTAATGAATTTGTTGGTTCGCTCCAGCTCAATCTCGTGACACTGCAGGCGCTCCCTGAAATCCGGGCTGTCCAAGTAGGAATCGCTGAACTCCAGAGTAGGCAGCCCCATGGCACAGGCGCTACCAGTGGCTGCCGGGGGCACGTCCGGACCCGCAGGGAGGGCGGGGGCAGCCGGCGACCGCGGCGGGCGGGGAGGACGCACGACCGCGCGGAGCGAGCCCAACGCTGGGGGACCGCGCAGAGGAAATGGGCCCCGAGAGCCGCGCCGCCTGCGCCCGCGGCGCGCAGACGCCTCCGGGCTCAGTCTTCTCCCCCTGCGGCGAGGAGGGTGCAGACTCCGGCGGTGGGCCGAGGCGCGGGTCCGCTCAGGTCGGTGTCATCAGGGCGCATCGTCGCTGCGAACAACGAGGCGGCCGAGGCTCTGGGCCGCGGCCGGAGCAGGAAAGTTATCTCACGGCGCGCGCACACTTCCGGCACCTCCACTCCCCTCGTCTCTTGACAGTCGTTTGTGCTCTGAGCCGCGGCGGCCCGGCCAGGGAAGCCCTCCCCCTCGGCGGACGCA